>NW_022630995.1:25537431-25568025 GCF_010015895.1 Lontra canadensis | reverse complement strand
AAAAGAAATGAAATCTTGCCATTTGCGACGACGTGGATGGAACTAGAGGGTATCATGCTTAGCGAAATAAGTCAATCGGAGAAAGACAACTATCATATGATCTCCCTGATATGAGGGAGAGGAGATGCAACATGGGGGGTTAATGTGGTAGGAGAAGAGTAAATGAAACAAGTTGGGATTGGGAGGGAGACAAACCATAAGTGACTCTTAATCTCACAAAACAAACTGAGGGTTGCTGGGGGGAGGGGGGTTGGGAGAGCGGGGGTGGGGTTATTATGGACATTGGGGAGGGTATGTGCTATGGTGAGTGCGGTGAATTGTGTAAACCTGGCGATTCACAGACCTGTGCCCCTGGGGAAAAAAATATATGTTTATAAAAAATTAAAAAAAAATTTAAAAAAACAAGCAAAAAAAAATTATAAATAACTCCTCAAACTCAACACCCAAAAAAACAGATAATCACATCAAAAAATGGGTAGAAGACATGAACAGACAATTCTCCAAAGAAGACATATGAATGGCTAACAGACACATGAAAAAATGTTCATCATCATTAGCCATAGGGGAGATTCAAATCAAAACCACATTGAGATACCACCTTACACCAGTTAGAATGGCCAAAATTAACAAAAAGACAGGAAACAACAAGTGTTGGAGAGGATGTGGATAAAGGGGAACCCTCTTACACTCTTGGTAGGAAATCAAGTTGGTGCAGCCACTTTGGGAATCAGTGTGGAGGTTCCCTAAGAAATTAAAAATAGAGCTACCCTATGACCCTGCAATTGCACTACTGGGTATTTACCCCAAAGATACAGATGTAGTGAAAAAATGGGCCATCTGTACCCCAGTGTTCATGGCAGCAATGGCCACAGTCGCCAAACTGTGGGAAGTGCCAAGAAGTCCTTCAACAGACTAATGGATAAAGAAGATATGGTCCATATATACAATGGAATATTACTCAGCCATCAGAAAGGATGAATACCCAACTTTTGAATCAACATGGATGGGACTGGAGGAGATTATGCTGAGTGAAATAAGTCAAGCAGAGAAAGTCAATTATCATATGGCTTCATTTACTTGTAGAACATAAGGAATAACATGGAGGACATTAAGAGAAAGAAAGGAAAAGTGAATTGTGGGAAATCGGAGGGGGAGATGAAGCATGAGAGACTGTGGACTCTGAGAAACAAACTGAGGGTTCTGGAGCGGATAGGGGGTAGGGGGTTAGGTAAGCCTGGTGGTGGGTATTAAGGAGGGCACATATTGCATGGAGCAGTGGGTGTGGTGCATAAACAATGAATCTTGGAACACTGAAAAAAAAATTATAAATTCACCATACTAACAATTAAGGAAGAAAAAACCTGACATAGTCATCTAAAAAAATTCATAATGAATTTAGAAATGAAATTCACACTCATGCAAGATTAAAAAAACAACAAAAACAAAACGACTCAGTAAACTAGGTTTAGGAAGGAACTTTCTCAGCCCAATTAGAAAAAAAAAATCACATAATATTTCAAGGTAAAATTTTAGAACATTCTTTAAAGTCAGGAAAAAGATGAAGAAGCCTCTTCTCACTCCCTCTTTTGAACAGTGTCCAAGTATCTGGTCAGAGCACTAAAAAAGAAAATGGTATCATGAAAGTGTAGAAAAGAAGAAACAAATACAAATGCTGATGCGAAGTTGATAGACATGTGATCACCAGGCAGAAGGGAAGAGTATCCCTATATGCCAGCAAAGACAGTCAGAAAACTGAATTCAGTTCACAATAGTATTAAAATCTACCCACAAATAAATCTAATAATCCCCTATTATAAAGAAAAGCATAAAACTGGACATGTTGATTTTAAAACACTGTGGTATTCATTCTGTGGTAGATGAACTGGCCACTGGAACCGACTAGAAACTGAGAAATAAACCCACTGTTATGTGGTATTTTAGTATTTTACATATCAATAGGAAAAAGATGAATATCTTTTGGCTCCAAATAACAACAACAACAAAAAAAACTTTAAAAAAAAATCGTATTTGTTTATTTGAAAGAGAGAGAGAGAGAGAACACGACTGGAAGGGAGGCTCCCCGCTGAGCAGGGAGACCAATGAAGGACTCGATTCCAGGACCCTGGGACCATGACGTGAGCCAAAGGCAGATGTTTAAGCCACTGAGCCACCACGTGACCTGAGAAAACCAACATTTTTTAAGTGGCTCAAACAATGAGAAGAAGTCACAAAATAAGATATTTGAACTAGGGTTCAAAGTCATCAAAGATCCAGGTTGGATCTGTCTTCCTCAGGATCTCAGTGAATTCCCTTCATTATCACAAAATGCTCATGTCATAAACATACATCAAGAAGCAGAAAAAGGAGATTGTTTCTTCATTATGTATATTCTGTCAGGGCAAAAGAAAATCTTTCCTAGAAACACTTCTAGCAAACTACCCTTTGCCTGTCTTTGGCTTGAACTGCTAAACTAATCATTATGTGGGGAAATGACAATGCCAGTGTACTCTAAGAGCAATCAGGATTTGCTTGAATCATTTGGGAAAGGAGAAGACACCAGAACAAAACTGGTGTTCTGCCAACATGAGAAAGAGGAAAATGACTCTTGGATCAGTAATTTATGATACAGTGGAGTATTCCATAAATAGTGTGGGGAGACTAGACTATCCATACAGAAGAAAAGAAAGCTAGATCTGAATAACACCATAAACAAATATAAATTCCATGTGGATTAAGATGTCAAATGTCAAAAGTTAATTTTCAGCAGAAAATACAGAACAATATGTTTTAAAATTAGGAGTAGAAATAGATTTCTAATATAAAATATAAATAAGCACAAATCATAAAGGATAACATTAATCAGCTAGACTACATTAAATTTTTAAACTTTTGTACAATATACTGGCATTAAAGTTGAAAGTCACACCACAGCCTCAGAGAAGTATTTGCATGACATAAGACAGTGCTTCTGTTATCCAACAGATAAAAATGGGCACAGTGTAAGAATGAGCAACTGACAGAAGAGGAAAACTAAGGAGTCCATATATACTATAAAAGATGCTCAACCTCATCAGTAGTCAAAGAATTGCAAACTTATATAAAGAAATAGCACTATTAATAATAGACCCATGATAACTAATAGACCCACCATTACTAATAGACGCACTATTAAAAAATGTTCTAATTTGATAAGACTGAGTCCTGACACTATGTGGGGAAACAAAATGTCATCCATGCCTAGCAGAAGGGTCAACTAGGTCAACCTCTTTCGTGATTACTTTATTAATATTTAGTAAATTCAACAATATGCATGGTCAATAATCTAATATCCTTTCCACAATATGTATCTTAGAGAAACTCTTTCACATGTACACCAAACCACATGGTCTAGGATATTAGCCACATTCTTTCTTCTTTTTTCTTCTTCTTTTTTTTCCCTCTCTCCCTCTCCACACACACACATACAATCAAATAGTATGGTATAGTTTAAATAAATGAACTAGATCTATATATGTCAACTTGAATTATCTTTAAAATATAATACTGAGGTGTGCCTTGGTGGCTCAGTGGGTTAAGCCTCTGCCTTCGGCTCGGGTCATGATCTCAGGGTCCTGGGATCAAGCCCCACATCAGGCTCTCTGCTCAGCAGGGAGCCTGCTTCCTCCTCTCTCTCTGCCTGCCTCTCTGCCTACTTGTGATCTCTCTCTCTGTCAAATATAAATAAAATCTTTAAAAAATAAAATAAAATAGAATGTTGAGAGGAAAACACAGGTTGTTTAGGAATATAGTACAATATTACTTACATAAAAAGTAAAACCCAGAGCACAATAGTCTGTAATATTTATGAATAAGTAAGTATTTAATAAAAATACAGAAACAAGGCATCATGGTTGTGATTACCTCTGGGAAAGGTAAAAGGAGAATCAGAGCAAGGAAGGGTATAAGTATCAGAGATGTTTCAACTTTATTTCTAGTTTTATTTTTTTAATGAGAAAGGATATAAAATAAATATTAAAAATGGATAAATTATATTGAGTCAGTGTGGAGAGTACAAATAGATATGTCATATTATTTTATCTCAGTATGAAATGCTTTATAATTTTTAAGTTTTTTTTTAAAGCTTTTATTTTTTCATGTGAGAGCACAAGTAGAGGGAGAGGCAGAAGAGAGGGATTTTTAAGTTTTCCATGAAAATATTTCATCAATCATGAAAAGGTCCTCATCCCATACAAATCACTTCAAATTCACTACATTCACAAATGTAATTTGTCTTCCTCCATCCTTTATTAAGCATCATTTTAAGCCACGTGCTATATGTTGTTTGAGGATTAGAGACTAGTTAGTGTCAGAAGAAATGTAAATAGTAGTAATAGTCAGCAAGGAGAGTAGCAAGGATTGAATAAAGATACCATGAGGATCAAGAAAGGTCCAAATGGTATAAAATTGAAAAGAGATTGGTCAAATGCTCAAAAATCATTCTTGGTAGTGAGTGAGATGCCAAAGATGTCACTGTCCAAAAAAAAACAAAACAAAACAAAACAAAACAAAACAAAACAAAACAAAACGAAAAACAAAAAAACATAGGTATGGAAAATTTCTACTGTAATTTTAATTTGGAGGCTCTTAGAGAATATGATATAGAGTATATGTCAACTATAAGACTTACTACTAAGACTACAACAAACATCAAAGTTTCCCCCCCACCCGGAAGCAACCATTTTAATTATTAATATCCCATGAACCTCCCATAGCAACATACCTGGAGGAGGAGTCTTTCAAAAGCCAGAAAGTTGTCCCACTTAGCAGTCTGAGGGTGTTTCAGAGTTTGAACTGTGGCCAGCCCAAGCTGTAGGAGCCCACAGTGATTCACTAAAGCTTTGAGGTTGTTCTTGAAGAGCTGAATATAGGACATGAGCTGCCCTGGAGTGACTCTCCCTGGAGAAACATAATAATCTATCAGTAGTAAACTCATGACAAGAATGCCATTAATAACATTACTGCTTCATATTGGCACAGAATTTCAGAGTTGGCTGTAAGCTTTCTTAAGCTATTGTGATTCTTACAACAACATGGTGACAGGAGCAAATGTGAAGCTGTTTCCTGCCTTTCACAGGTAAAGAAACAGGGGCACCTGAGTGGCTCAGTCAGTTAAGCATCTGACTCTTGATCTCAACTTGGGTCTTGATCTCAGGGGTGTGTGTTCATGGAGCCCACTTAAAAAAAAAACAAACAAACTGGGGCACCTGGGTGGCACACAGTTGGTTAAGTGTCTGACTTTCTGGCCTGCCAGGTCTCTGTGGATAAGTCTGCTGCCAATCGAATATTTTTACCATTGTATGTTACAGACTTCTTCTCCCGGGCTGCTTTCAGGATTTTCTCTTTGTCACTAAGACTTGTAAATTTGACTATTAGGTGACGGGGTGTGGACCTATTCTTATTGATTTTGAGGGGGGTTCTCTGAACCTCCTGGATTTTGATGCTTGTTCCCTTTGCCATATTGGGGAAATTCTCTCCAATAATTCTCTCCAATATACCTTCTGCTCCCCTCTCTCTTTCTTCTTCTTCTGGAATCCCAATTATTCTAATGTTGTTTCGTCTTAAGGTGTCACTTATCTCTCGAATTCTGCCCTCATGGTCCAGTAGCTGTTTAAAGATTCTATTTATTTATTTGACACAGAGAGATCACAAGTGGGCAGAGAGGCAGGCAGAGAGAGAGAAGTGGGGAAGCAGGCTCCCCACTGAGCAGAGAGCCCGATATGAGGCTCGATCCCAAGACCCTGGGATCATGACCTGAGCTGAAGGCAGAGGCTTTAACCCACTGAGCCACCCAGGCACCCAGTTGTTTACTTTCTTGTTATTAAATTGTGCCATTACTTTTATTAGGTCATCGATTCAACATATATTTTTGTGACAGACACTGTTCTTGCTGTTAGAAATTAGCCTGTGAACAAATCGGACAAAACTCTTTGTCCTCACAGTGAACAAATACAGAAGACAAATATATCTCCTTGATGCCCTTCTAATGAATTCAGTCTATTACATATCATTCTCATTTAGGGATGGAGGCCTTTTGTGCAGATGATAACATGTTTACACAATGACATCTTCTAATGCCTATTTAATATTAACACTAAATACGTGAAAAAAATTTTCACGTGAAATGGGTTCAATTCACGATTGCCATGACCTCCATGTACTTGTTTATACATTGCACTGCTGGTGATGGCAATTTGGTTCCTGGACACATAGAGCTTAGTCTATCAAGAGAGATATTCATTAAACAATTATACAAATAATTACTTAATCATAGTTGCAGTAATATTGCTAAGGAAAAACACAAAATGTCTTGAAAGCTTGAAAGGCCCTTTAGGATTCAAAACTGCCAAACTCTCCAACCCTGTCTACTTAACTAGGGAGGCAGAATTAAGCTCAAAATACATACAACCCATTTGCAATTTAACAGTTGTTTAGAAAGACCACAAGAAATGAAAATCATGGGTGCCTGCGTGGCTCAGTGGGTTGAGCCTCTGCCTTTGGCTCGGGTCATGATCTCAAGGTCCTGGGATCGAGTCCCTCATCGAGCTCTCTGCTCAGCGGGGAGCCTGCTTCCTCCTCTTTCTCTGCCTGCCTCTTTGCCTACTTGTGATCTCTGCCTGTCAAATAAATAAATTTAAAAAAAAAGAAATGAAAATCATCAGAGAAAGTCATTAGAAGGTCTGTTTAGATTTCTATTATAACAACTGTATGTTCAATTCAAAGATAAGAGTTTCTTTGATTAAAAACATAGTTGAACTTTTTATCCAGTTAGCAGTTCCTAGCTCGGCCTCTAGTCATCATATTTATGTAATGCTGCCTGCCCAGGTAAGGCGTGTGATCCAAAGGAACAAAGGAGTATAGAGAATTTGGTAACTGGAAATGCAACAACACACTACATTGTGAACTTAGTAATTATTTGCATTTGCTGCCCTATTCTGTTCCCCTCTATATAGTTCTTTCTTACATACAAATGCTAGTAACACATCATTAGGTATGTCTTGATACTCCATTAACATGCTACTTGGAATTCAGTAAAAAAGTACATCATATGGGTGCTTTAAAATACAGGCTATATTCCTGTAGCTAGGTAGCTAGGAGACAGTATGTGCCCCCACTGATTGAATGGGCCCTACCCTTTGGGCACCTTTTGGGTACCAATTCTGACCAAGGTGATAGGCTAGTTCAAATATCTACTAGGGTAAATTGTAATTCAATTGGTCATTTATGTGTGACCTAGCATGACTGTGCAGCTTTCTCTGTGTGTTACAATCTCATTGGTCACCTGTGCTTGGCCAGGCCCAACCACATGGCCTTTGCCCTTAAAAGCTAGTCTGTAAGGCAGAGAGAGGTTGCCTCTTTGCAAGAGACGGCCCTGGCTGGTCAGTTTGATTCTAGAAGCTTGGCTCGAAATAAAGCTTTGCTTGACCTTCAAAAAAAAAAAAAAAAATACAGGCTAGTGAGATTTTCAAAATTGGAAACCTAGTCACAACCTTACATAAAACAAACGGAAATCAACTAAACTGACTACCAAAATGCTACAGTGAGACTGATGACCTGAGAAAGCTGCTCTGTTCACATCGACTAAAAGAGCAAGCAACCAGAAGCAGGTGCTGAAAAAGTAATAGGAGGACATACTTACATCACAAAACAATCACAAAAGCGTATCGTACAGACTTACATGGTGATTTTAAGATGTCCATTCAGAAGGCCTTGTAACACAATTTTTAAAGCCATAAAAACAAAAGTTAGTTGATATCAAGACTGCAGGAGATGAGATTAAAACTCATCCCAAAGGGGGCACCTGGGTGGCTCAGCGGGTTAAGCCTCTGTCTTCAGTTCAGGTCATGATCTCAGGGTCCTGGGATCGAGCCCCGCACCAGCCTCTCTGCTCAGCAGGGAACCAGCTTCCCCTCCTCTCTCTCTCTCCGCCTGCCTCTCTGCCTACCTGTGATCTCTCTGTCAAATAGATAAATATTAAAAATATTAAAAAAAAAAACTCATCCCAAAGGATGAGTTTAGTGTAGAAATAGGAAATTTATTCATTGGTGGAACCAAACCCCTTAGGGAGCTACCCAGAGAAATGACACAAATCCTTTATTTCAGGAGATTGTATTGGTTCCGCTTCTGGCACGCTAGTAGACTGAAACTATCCTAATTCATGGTTTTCCAGATTCCTCTCCAAATAAGATTTGCAGGGATTAAGCAAAGAGTTGTCATCTGCCACTATCTCAGTTCTCGTTTCCTTTCTCCAGATCACCATCCCTGGCCACACATACAAATGAGTGTGGCTTTTATTGTGGAACTAACCTCAGCATGGCATTCTATTGCTTATATGAAAGGGTATTTCTTTTGTTTTTGCTCTTTTCCTATTAAAGGTGTTTTCTAAAATATTTTCAACAATTATTCTCCAAAAGAAAAAGACTACATAACATATAGCAACTTCTTGAAAGACGATGATCTAAAACCCGAGAAATCGTTTTCAAGTAAGAAAAGCTATTGGGCTTTTTTTTTTTTTAAGAGTTTTTAAGAAAGAGAAATAGGCTTCTTACTTAGATTTAGCTAAGAGAAAAACATAAAACTTTATCAACCATCAATTCTCTATTATATTTTTAAATCCTTATTAAAATATAATTATCTCTTGAGGGAAAGTGAACACATTTGGAAAATAAAAAGATTTAACATTTTAATTTTATGATCCTTATGATACAGAATTCAACTGAATTCAAATGCATCATGGAGGGGCACCTAGGTGGCTCAGTGGGTTAAAGCCTCTGCCTTCGGCTCAGGTCATGATCCCAGGGTCCTGGGATCGAGCCCCGCATCGGGCTCTCTGCTCAGCGGGGAGCCTGCTTCCTCCTCTCTTTGCCTGCCTCTCTGCCTACTTGTCATCTCTGTCTGTCAAATAAATAAATAAAATCTTAAAAAAATAAACAAACAAACAAACAAAAAAATGCATCATGGATCCTATTTTTTCATTAACCTCATACACTTGATAAATTATAATTTTCTCAACCTGTTTTGTTAAAATATATTAAAATATATTATTAAAATATATTTAAAATTAAATACATTTAAAATATATTTAAAATATATAACATATCAAAATATATTTATTAAAAATATTTAAAATATCTACACATATCTACACATACATGATTCTTTGTTGATATGCTTAAAATAAAGAATATTCTGTCAATGTCAGGTTTGATTTAATCATAAGACTGTCTTAATGGTAGAAAACCACCACCACCAGAAATTTTGTCTAAAATAGCGTATTTAGCTACTAAAAATTTTTAAAACCTCTTGGCATGAGAAATAATAAAAACTGTCATTGCACGTTTTTTATTCATCATTTTCATGAAAACCCAAATTGGAATAAACAAACTTAGGTGTTTCAAGTCTTACATTCCCAGAAGTCAGCATTTCATTTGTCTCTTTTTCAATCATTTTTCTAATATAATAAGGAGGCAGGACATTAAAATATTTAAATATAAGAGGTCCTGCTGAAACTCTGGTTTATTTGTTCATACACAATTGGCAAACAGAATAATTTCAGTATTACACAAAATTCACATCTGTTCATTTGTTGCTTTTTTTCTCATTACTTCAACATTTTGTGCCACCTAATAACAGCAGCTGAACACAAAGTAAACAAACACAGCTGAACACCGCAAGCCACGAGAGGAACCAAGCACCACAGGCAGTGCCCATGTGTCTCTAGCTCTTCCTCTTGGCTCCGCCTGGCCACGGGGCCTGTCTTAGAAGTGCTTCCTGTTTGATTGTCCCTGATCTTCAGTGCAACTAATAAGCCTCCACTCCTCTTCACATCCCCTTCCAGTGAGCTACTTTCAACGCTTTTGTTCACATAACGTCCTGTATAAGCTGTAACATTTCTTTATTTCTAGAAATTTAGCATATCTTTTTAACTGTGCTGGTATCTTATCAAGATTCTTACTGGTTTTGTCAGTGCTCTGATTATTGATCTGCAAAGATGTTTGAATGGGCCTCTGCTAATGGTATTTTTTTTTGTCCGAGTATGTGATTTTGCAAAACAACTTTTCCAGGGATTTATACACATTATAGCAAAACATGCACAACAATATATATATATCAAAGGTGACAACTTTACTAAAGTTAAGCTTTTGATTCTTTGGCAGCATCACCAGAGAAAATTTCGAGTGTAATTCAAGAGTTGACATAAGACAGCCGGAATCTTGTGCATGAAAGAGGGTTTAGGAGTTTTGTGAATAGCATACAAAAGGCTTAGGGGTGCCTGGGTGGGTGGTTCAGTCAATTAAGCATCTGCCTTCGGCTCAGGTCATGATCTCAGGGTCCTGGGATTGAGCCACACTGGGCTCCCTGCTCCCTGGGGAGTCTGCTTCTTCCTCTCACTCTCCCTCTGTGCTCCCTCTTTCAAATGAATAAATAAAATCTTAAAACAAAACAAAAACACAAAAGGCTCAGAGAGTAGACCAAGCACATAGTGTATATCCACTCTTTACTCCATCAGAATGACAGAAAAAGTGAAAAGGGATAGGAACACACAACAAAGAGATTGTGAGATAGTCTATAAGCAGACAAGAGATTTCAAACATTTTGCCCCCATCTGTTGGTTATCTTTGTAACCTACATTACATACTAAAACTTTCTTTTTTGATCTGTCAAGTACAGATGGTATCCTACGGTTTTTCATGTTCTAAGAAGAAAATCATAGCCCCCCTTACACATCCCCCTTACTTCTTATTTTCCCCTTTCATCTTGCAAATCATCCGTACTTTTATTTTTCCCTTGTCATGATGACTGGCATTTATATTTTGTTCTGTAACCATAATTTAGTCTTATGTGCTTTTTCCATGGTTTCATTAAAAAAGTTCAAAATCAATCAATAAAGCCTACATCATTATAAACTATATAACTATTAAAGACAGAGCCAAATTATGTGCTATGATTACATTTCCTTATGCATATAATACTTTGCTCCTAGAATGCCTGTGGTGTATTCCTTCCTTCCTTCCTTCCTCCCTTCCATCCTTCCTTCCTCCCTCTTTCTTTCCTTTCCTTTCTTTTCCTTCTTTCCTTCCTTCCTTTCTTCCTTCCTCCCCCCTGCCCTTCCTTTGCATTATCTACCTTAACCAAAGCTTTAAAGTATCCGAACCTCAAATACAGTGTCCTATCTTTGGAGTCTGGGGGCTTTTTCCCTCTCTGAATACTGCCAAACCTTTCACTCTCCACTTCTAATATGGGCAAATTTTGTCCTAGGCCTTTCTGCATAGCCAGCAGCCTGGAACTCCTTTTATTGCTCTCCTCTGTTGGAACAGTTTCATTAAATCCCTGATTTTTCTTTCTTGGTATACTGCCTTTTCTTGCTGGACATTCTTATGTAACCTCAGAAAAGGAACTGTGAAGAAAACAGTTTTTGTATCCCTGAAAAGGCATTTTCTTACCCTCAAAGCTTCATGGTAGTTTATTGGAGTCTGGAATTCTAGGTGGCTGAAAATGCATTATTCACTATCCTCTGGTTTTCAGGGTTGCTGATAAACAGTGTGTGCTAGTCTCATTCCTGTTCCTTTGTAGGTGAGCTTCTTTTTTCCATCTTGGAGCCTTTAGGATCTTACTCTCTTTTACTCTAAGGACTCACAGTGATCATGTCTAATTTAGAGGTCTTTTTATTCTTTCCAATTTCATCTCAATAGGCCTATTCAATTTGACTATGTCCTTCACATTTGGGAAAGTCTCACATTCGTCCTTTGCTAATTTCTTATTCTCTGCTTTCTCTTTCTTTCTGAAACTTCTAATATAGTTCTTGGATATCCTGATTGGTTCTCTTTATCTTTTATCTTTTCTATCATATTTCAATGTCCTGTTTTCTTCTACATTATAGGAGAGTTTCTCAATTTATGTTTAAACTTTGGGTGAATTTTGTTTTGTTACATACCATAAAGTTCATCCTTAAATTATATAATTGAGTGGTTTATAGTCTATTTACAGAGTTGTATAATTATCACCACCATATAATTTGAGAACATTTTCATCACACCAAGAAAAAGACCATACCCAAATTTCCTCAGTTATGAAAAAGACATACTGCATGTTGGAATAAAACCTGAATGAAATTTTCCATTGGGAGACACAATGGTGCATAGTTATACTTATTTACAACTGAGAAAAGCAGAAATGAGAATATTCAAGTAATTATAAGTGAACTCTAACTTTTTTAACGTAGTAATACTACTGTCACTTTTATCATATTAAAAAAAATTTAACTAAAGTATAAATGCCTGGAAGATAAAAGAGGAAAGGAAGAGTACTAAAGGATGGAGGAAAACAAATAAAAATAACCCTCCCACCCCCAGCCACCCAAAAAGGCTTGGTCTAGAATACATGAAAAAGCAGTACGGTGGAGGGAGCCATGTCCCCAGAAGGAACCAGCAACTCCAGACTCAGGAGCCTCAGGTATGACAGAGGTAGAAAGTGAGGAGCATAATACAAAGCAAAGTATACAAATAGTAAGTGCATAGTTCAACTACTTTTTACATATGTATCTATCCATGTAACCCCCATCCAGATCAACATATAGAATATATCCAATACTCTAGGAGACTCCTTGGTATATGTATACTTACCCAGCCGATAATCCCACAAAGGTAGACCATTACTTCTATCTCTACTACCACAGATCATTTTTTTCTCTGCTTTTGAGCCTCATATAAGTGAAGTTATACATATGTACTCTTTTGTGTCTAGCTTTTTTCAACATTATCCAGAATCTCCAACTTTTTTTCTTTTTTCTAACCATGCTTTATTGCTCTGTATTACCATAGAAGTTTCTTCATCTATTCTGCCTTAAAGGACACTTAGATTTTACAGTTTGGGGCCATTATGGATAATGATGCTATGAACACTCTATTACATGCCTTTTGGTGAACATTAGCACTCATTTCTACTGATTATATGCCCACATGTTTGCTGGGTGAGTATATGCTTCACTTTAGTTGATACTGTCAAACAGTTTTCCATGGTTGTGTCAATATTTTCACACATTTTAAATTTGATTAAATTTAACAATTTAATGTAATTTTGAAAGTATATAAGCAATGTCTGTATCACTAAGTTTCCTTCTGGTATTTTATGTTGGGTAGCCAAAACAGTAATAAAAATGAGAGAAAAGAATCACAATGGAAAACACATTGCCATATGATACTATGCATCTTTGTTTCATTGTTCTCATAATATTTTTACATATTTATTTACTTACATCTTATCTAGTTATGTGGAAAAAGGCCTGGAAAGCAAGATATTAATTTAGGAACAAAGATTATGTTGAAGAGCAAGATGGAGGAGAGGGAAGATATTTTATTTTATGTACATTGTGATTTGAATTTTCTAGAAGCATGTGCTAGTGTTACTTTTTTTGATATATATTTTTTAAAGATTTTATTCATTTATTTCACAGAGAGAGATCACAAGTAGCAAAGAGGCAGGCAGAGAGAGAGGGGGAAGCAGGCTCCCCACTGAGCAGAGAGCCCGATGCGGGCCTCGATCCCAGGACCCTGGGATCATGACCTGAGCTGAAGGCAGACTTAACCCACTGAGCCACCCAGGTGCCCACTAGTGTTACTTTTTAAATAGCCTCTTGATTCTGAAATAAAATCGTTTATCTCAGGTAAAGTAAACAGATTTGTACAATGGGTGAAGCATTGTCTTTCAACAGATTAAAGACATAGAAGAGGAATAATAACTGCCCGCTTCCCACCTCTACTGAGGTCGAAGGGCAAAGAAATATGGTTAACATGCAGGTGGAGAGATTTAAGTCAGAATGAGAAACAAACTTCACGATGGCAATGACCAAAGATGCTGAAACAAGTTATTAAAGGAGGAAAAAGGAAGATGTTATAAATCTTCTCCCGTAGGGATCTGAAGGACAGGATATATAGCCATCTGCATAGTGAAACCTGGATAAAGTACAGCTGGGAATTGATGTCCATTTTTATACCACCATATATACTGAAGGTTTCCCGGGATTTCCTTTAAATTGTGTATGTTTCTTGGTACACAAAATTTGAGCTCTACGGCATTACAAAGAGTAAGAAACTAATGTGAAAATAGCATTTTAATTATACAAATCAATTCAAATGTTTCCAAAACTCAGAAGTTTATTGTAAAATATGTTTTCAGGATAGCTTGGAATGAAGTATAACTGCTGAGGGATCATGGATCACAAATAGAAAATAAACAGCTCTCTCTGAAAGTCATACAAAACACTGAAATATAAAATCACCAGAAGTATTTATGGTTTGGTTTTCCTTGGAAATGTAGCCTTCCTGAGGCTAAGTTAAACACTGCATCAACATTCACAAATTCAAGAGAGAGCATGGAAGGGAACAGATAGATTACCCCTGTTATCTAGAAGGCAGTATGCAAGGCTGCTGGGGAAGGGACATTTCCTCGGTGGGACCACTCTGACCCAGAAAAGAATTTCTGCTCTTAGAGGAGAAATAAATCCCACCCTGTAGCCACAGACCTTCTCACCATATCATTCTCTTGGGTTTTTAAACTCCTAGCCCATAGTCTCATGTTGAAAATACCTTTTATGTTGAGAAAACATAAAAAGGAAGAAGAGGAAGAGGAAGAGACAGATGAGGAAAAAAGAAGAGAAAAAATGCACCAATTTAAGTTGAAAATATAGGGCCAGAGAGCAGATCCTTGAAGAAGGGACGTTAGAAACTTAGATTCCCATTTTGCAGATGAGGATAACAGAGAAGCGGAAACAACTTGAGTTCTGTTTTAAGTGATAGAGTTCAAGGGGAAGGCATTTGTTTAGTGGCCTTAAAGCATTCAGGCATTATTAATTATTAATTCAAAGGAAACTCTTTCTGTTTCTGTATATTCCCTATCTTCATATCCCTAAATAGAAATATTCTTTAGGACTCTGCCCTCAGCCCTTTTTCTCAACCATTCTACCTTCTCTCTCTAGTTGATCGACCTTATATTTCCTTTAGAAATTCACTACTTAGGTTTCAACATAATCACCAGGTAACTAAATTCCTAATCTCTATTTTCACTTCTGGAAATCAGTACTCTAGCCACACATTTTCCAACTGAGATGATCAGGGAACAAATCCTTTAGACAGAATAATTCTACCCCCACATGTGGTAGAGTAGCCTTCATATGCAGTTGCGAGACCATTGGTCATTATATTTACAATGTGTCTTTCCTGCCCAGGAGACAATAAATAATTCCATCATACTATACCCTCCTTATACAGAACACCCTGAATTTCATAAACACTATGTTTCACATAAATCACCTCATCTAATTATCAGATTACCAGATAATCTGCTAACCCCCCATTTTACACATGGAGAAACAGATTCAGAAAAGTTAAATGACTTTGAAGACAAAATAATATTTTATACATTTCTTATTCCTTATAAAGACTTAATATATAATATATGCAGATAATAAATATCTTTCAAATGAACAAAAATGACTATTAGCTGTAGATCTGAATAATATCTAGAAAAAAAATGTCAGTGAGCTTTCTCCCCTTCTATTTGGACACCCAACTATAATTCCAACAATCTCTAGGAAATTGTGTCAATCTTACACCCCAGGGAATGAGGAGTTCTTTTAAATGATGGTTCTCAAAGATGTTCCACAGGTCTCTGGGTTCCTGAGACACTATCAAATGGTCAAAAAAGCCAAAGTTATTTTCATAATAGTACTAAGATGTTACTGGATTTTCTTACTCTGCAAAGTAGCAAAGTTACTCTTGTTACTCTTGTTTACCCACAGTACAAAAACAGTGGTGGGTGAAGGGGTTGGGGCCATCACACCAATACAGGCAGTGGTGCTGAATTATACAAGTAGTCAGTTTCACTTCAGAATGGTCTTGATGAAATTATAAATGTTGCCCATTCTTTTTTTTTAAGGTTTTGTTTATTTATTTGACAGAGATCACAAGTAGGCGGAGAGGCAGGCAGAGAGAGAGAGGGAAGCAGGCTCCCTGCTGAGCAGAGAGCCCGATATGAGGCTCGATCCCAGGACCCTGGGATCATGACCTGAGCTGAAGGTAGACAATTTAACCCACTGAGTCACCCAGGCACCCCTATTGCTGTTTTTTAAAGCCAGTAGTATGAAGTGGTAAAAGAGGAAATGATAGCAGCATTGGTGGGAAGCAACATGCACTAATCTCATTTGGAGTTTCATTAGGAGAAGTATAGTATCCAAAAAGAGGTGAAGACCAAGACATCGTCTTTCCGGAGAGACATTAACAAACTGGGGCTCTGTGGCTCCAAACTAGAGGCAGTGGTGACAGTAAAGGTGGGAGAGGCTTGTCTCTTCACAAATTGTTGAAAGAGCTCATCCTATGTAATAGTGAGTGTATGCAGCAGACACTATGGCCCCCAGCAGTCAGAGAGTAAATTAATGTCTCAATGTGGTGGACCAAATTATTGTTTGGAAATTAGCTCGAGATTTTTCTCCAAAAGTGACCACAGAAGCTTGTAAATTCCAAATACGAGCAAGGTGATTTCGGGGGTGAACAGAGTCAGGAACAAGGTAACAGAATGCAATCATAACTAAGCTGAAAATGGGAACACTACGTAGAATTCTGCATAAAGAGAGAATGTATTATCAAAAGGGAGATACTCAGCATAAAGACTAGAGAAGGACACGTGAATTGGAAAGAGTAAGCATATGTCGCTTCCCAGAAGGAAAGGGGAAAATCATCAAACTCTGTTTGCTTTGATTGCCCTCTCATCAAACCACCTACTTATAATCTGGTTTCCCATGTAGACTCCCTCTCCCACACTCCCACACCAACCCCAGTCCGCTTCAGTCAGAACCTTCACTCTGCTCAAAGCCTTCTTTCTCCTTCGATATTCCAGGAAATACGTATTTTCCCTATTTTTATGGACAGGGAAACTGAGGTTCGGCTCTTTAGTGAGAGAACCAGACGTAGCTGGCTTTTTACCCCATCACATGCACAAGCACAAGGCCGCTGCGAGTCTAGAAGCGAATGTTGCAAAGAAATCAAGAAGGATGAGGACTGAGGAAAACGAACTTATACTTAATGATCTGGGAGGCTTTTCTGTTATAAAGTGTCAGAAGTCAGGCTGCACTAGACTAATAAGCAAGAAAATAATGAAGAAACAGAGGAATCAAGCGTAGAATGCTTTGCCAAGAAATCTGGCTGCAAAAGAAAGAATGATGTCATAGAGTCTGTTTTCCTTCAGCTCCAATGTGATCTTCCTGCCACCCATTAAACTCTGGGAAGTATGTTGATTCTGCAGACAGCAAGAGGACAAACTGTAAAGATTCTCCAGCCACAGAAGTACTCCAGAGAGACAGATTCTGTGTAAAATGTAGAAACTGAGTCAGGCATCTTCTACCCATTTCTTCTGTAATTGGACATGTGGGAGCCAAATGAATGGGTTCTCAGAGTCTATTTCTTTTGTACTTTCGGGATACATTTTTCATCTTGAAAGCCAGTGGGAAAAAATCAATTCAGTTTACAGGGTTTTAAAAATCACTTTTCTGGAACATATTTATTTAGCTAACTGACAATTTAATAACAAGCTCTTGGAAAGATGGCATGTGTTTATATGTGAAATGATAAAATGAATTTTTTTCTTTGTTTTAGCAATTAAACTTTTCTCCTTTCACAGACTGATGTGTCTTTCTACTGGTGTTCATAATGTTTTAACGTGAGTTTACCTTGTACTGATAAATTTTATATTTAAAATCTGAGGTTAGAATCATGGGATCCCTCTCAATCAATTTTTTTAATCATTTTTTTAATTTATTTTCAGCATAACAGTATTCCTTGTTTTTGTACCACACCCAGTGCTCCATGCAGTCCGTGCCCTCTCTAATACCCACCACCTGGTTCCCCCAACCTCCCACCCCCCCGCCCCTCTTCAAACCCTTCATTGTTCCTCTCAGTCAATTTAAATACAAGAGAATCCTCAATCTCGAATTAAAATTTCTGTTTAATGTCTCAAAAGTATAAGAAGCCTCTATCACAGAAAAATTTATACTTCAGTAGAATTTATAGTAGGGGGTGGGAGAATAGTACATAGTTTAAAGCATATTTCATAGCTTTAAATGGTGCTAGAAAAAAGCATTCCAGCCATCTAAGAGGCAAGAGCATGATTTTTTTTTATGATGAACTAGGTGATAAGGAATTTTCAAATACCAAGGTTTCATTATGTTTAAGCTCCAGATCTTTTCCTTACTGTTCACAGTGATATATCTGTTGGTATAGGAAAATGAGACATGCCAGAAATTCTGACTAGTGATATGAAGCAGAAACAGGGAGCCACACTGCTAAGCTTTTACCAAATTATAGTTGGCACATGGGGAAAGTGTGATTTGGGCCAATGTTTTCAGTCCTTCTTAGAACCAAAGTTTGCTAACAATTGTCTGTATCTTTCTTCTTTTTTTTTTTTCTCTCCCCATGTCTGGAGTTTGGGGAGAATGCAAATAATTTTATCTGAGGTTTTTTTCCCACCCTTTGGTCAACAGAAAACTCAAACATTTTAAATTTGAATTCATGAGGTTACCTGTCTTTTTTTGAACAATTTATTTCTGGCTTTGATATTTTTTATTTTATTTATTTATTTTATTTATTTATTTGATAGACAGAGATCACAAGTAGGCAGAGAGGCAGGCAGAGAGAGAGGAGGAAGCAGGCTCCCCGCTGAGCAGAGAGCCCGATGTGGGGCTCAATCCAGGACCAGGGATCATGACCTAAGCCAAAGGCAGAGGCTTTACTGAGCCACCCAGGCGCCCCTGGCTTTGGTATTTTTTTTAAAAATCCTCTAGAAAGTAAAGTGTGTTGATCTTTCAAGAGTACTATACTGAGCAATAAAAATTGATTCATGCTCTGTGAGAGAGCATCATTAGGCTATATCATTGAACTGCAATATAAATTAACCTTATCACAAAACCTTTGTGCAATCCTACTTTTCTTGATTTACAATACGAATCTGTTCTTGTTTTACCATGCTCATGGATAAGGAACTCCATACAGTAAACACACTTGTTATGAATGTGTATCTAGAACTGTGGAAAGAAAGAGAAAGGAAGGAAGGAAGGCAGGAAGGAAAGAAGAGAGGAAGGGAGGGTGGGGAGAAGGGTGGTGGCAGGGAGGGGAGGAGGGTGGGAGGGAGAGAAGGAGTGAGTTAGTTAGTTGAGTCTAAAAAAGGGGGTCATAGCCGACCCCTGAGGGCAGTGAGTCCCTACTCCTTGCCTACTCCTTCAACAGTGAACAAATGTCTTTGATACTTTCACTGAGTTGCATGCTGCGTAGCCTGGCCCACAGTTCAGAGAAGCTCAAATCAACGTCCTCAGAGCCCGTGGTCACTGTCTGTCCTAGTGGTGGATGTGCTTACCCATACTCATCTTGATTGGCAGGTTTTCTCTGCTTGCTGCTTCCACTAGATGTCTCCGGACTTCCATCACTGCTTCTTTGTGCCTGGTGCTCAGTAAGGCTTCCCACAGAGCTCTGGCAGCTGTGTCACTGCAATAAAACCACAAAAGAGCTTTAGAATAAATGTCTACTGGATAATGAGAAGAGTCAAAAGCAAAATAATTTCTTAAATATCCTTTCTGAGCACTAGTATAGCCTTTCCTACTGATAGGCTTTAAGTATTCAGATTAAACGAAGAATATCTAATCCACTTTACTCAGCACAAAATATTGAGAAATTAAGGAGATAATAAAATCAACCCCCCCTTTTGGGGGTAGGGAGGAGAAAAGCTACACTGTGCTATGAGAAGTGTGAGAAAAGTGTATGATAAAGTGTTTGGAGATTTGCATTCAAAAATATTTCAGAGTATAATTCAACATTGCTAGAGGAACATATAAGTGGCTTGTAAGACAAAATTAAAAACCTGTGTAAAAATGATATGTCAGTGATTATAAGCATACCCATTTGAGATAGCATACTTATCAGGGGAACACAAAGCAAACATCAATGAGAATTCCTGTTCCAAAACTACTCAATAGACTTCCTAATGAATGGGTTTTGTACTGAATGAAAGTCAGGAATTAGGCTAAGTGACTGTGGCCTTAAGTAGCCCACTTTGGGCCTTAGGTTATAAGGCTGGCACTTCGGAAGCCTTTACAATTAACCGTTGATCCAGCACGAAGCAATGCATTATGCACGGTCTCATCTGGGCTCACTTTTCCAACAGCCCTCTGTCTCACCCACCATGCCATGCCCAAATTATAAATGAGTACAGTGTTCTGTCCGGAAGATCTCTCATGTAGCCAAGTATACACGTTTGTAGCAATGCTTTAAAAACTGAGTATAAAAAAACAAAGATGACGTCTGTCCTTTTCTGAGGACATTTTCCCTCCACTTGAAGCCCCACAAATACCTCCTACTATCCAGTGAGGAATAGTTTGAAAATGAATGCATTTTTGAGAGGTTAGTTTTAAAAAGTTATATCTAATATGACATTCATTTAACTTTAAATTTATACCTAATGAGGTATATCTTTCAAGTGTGAATTTCATTTAGAATAATGGAATGATGGGTTCCAGCACTGAGTTTAATATCTGGCACACAATAATCTTTCATTAATTAGTACTGTTTCTATGATAATTTATTTTTTCTGAATGAACTATCATCACTGCTCAACATACTCTACTTGTTTTGCTCTTATCAAAACTGTCATCATTATAACTCAGCATCCTATATTCTAAGTTTAATTTAAATGAGCCAGTAAACTATCCGCCACGTGCTCATCTCCGTGGTTGTAACATAGATCAAAATGAGGCACAAGCTCAAAATGAAGCTGAAAAATTATTCCCCCCCCCCAAAAAAAATGTGATAAGAAGCAGGTCCATGCTTGCAAAGATTTTTCTGGTAGCACAGAGCAAGGGCTCTAATCCTGGTGAGGAGGACCAGGACTTAAAGAATGATTTCCACTGGAAATGATGAGCAAGTACAGAGATATGTAAGCTCTGAAAAGCAGCCACGGCAAGAAGTTGTAACTTGGTCTGGGAAGGAAAACGGTCCAGTCTTCAAGGAGGATATAAAAGCTTCATCACAAAACAAGAAAACAAGAGGGAGAAGGACATTTCAGACATTTTGTTTCAATACAAAGTCCCACATACATAGCACTGAAGAGTACTGTTTTACTCCATGCCCGGATGCAGGGGGAGGGCAGGAGGAGTCAGGGAAAAGGGGGAGGACGGAGCTACTCTACATACAGTCCTGCATTCCCTGCCAAGGCTTATCATTCTGCGGGTGACAGGAAGCCAAGGAGTGTGCAATGGACTTCACATTCTGAAAAGAGCTGCACAGCTTAGCAGTAATGAAAACGGTCTTTATCATCATTCAAAATGAGCTCTATATCCTATGGGGCTTTGGGAAGACTATATAACGTCCCCAAAACTCTGAAGGCAATAGAGAACCACTAAAGTATTCTGAGTGGGGGAGGTATACTTCCAGGTTCCCCAGCTACAGTCGACAATTGTTCCTTATGTTTGTTCTCCCAAAGCACCTCTCCCCAAATCACACAGATTTCTCATGTATCTTCAACTCGACACACAACTTCTAGAGTCGAACCTCACTGCCCTCCTCTTTTCTATGAGAGTATGCATTTTGCTAATACAGAGTGTCTCTAAAATCACAGTGGGTTATGTAATACTGTGGTTGCCCCATGGGATTAGCATAGTAGTTAAAATGTGGGATTGGGGAGGAGAAAAAAAATCTGCATTCAAACTCTGACCATTCTTCCCTTTACCCCTAACATCTACACAGTCTCTCTGATCTTCCACAGGCACTCCAAGCACAGGGACCCCTTCTCCTCCTTTGCCAGGAATTGTCTTCCTTTACAAAGTGTCTGCTGAAATGTCGCCTTATCAGAGAGGTCCCCCTTACTATCCCGTATAAAGAAGTGACGACAGCCCAACCTGGCACCTTACCCTGGCACTCCTCCCCCTTCCTGGGGCTCACGGTTCTACATAATCTTTATTACTGTCTGGCCGAGTATATCTTTCCATGTTTATCTGTTTTTTATTTATCTTCTTCTCAGAAGGTAAGGTCCTTCAAGGAATGTAGGGGTTTAGTTTTACTTGTTGCTAAGTCCCCACTCCCTAGAACAGTGCCAGGCCCCATGGTAGGTATACCCAGTAAATACTGAATAAGTGAATGAATAGTGCTTGCTTGGTGTTTCACCTTGTGCATGTAACTAACTCTGTTTTCCTCCATCTTTTCATCTGTGAGACAGAGGGAACGACAGTGACGACCTCAGAGGACTGGTGTAAGGGTTAAATCTGATAATACACCTCCTGATTCATAATAAATGTAAGTTGATGTGTTTGTTGTGATGGTTGGGCCTATCACTATGATACTGTCTTAAAATTCAATGTGTTCAATGGTTTGTAATATATTCAGCGACTTCACTTAATGACACTGAGTATTTTTTTCATACAATCCTGATTTGTTCATATCTATTAAAGTCATGTGGGGCTTGTACTCTCTGGCTCTTTTCTGTTGAAACATTTTTACAAGAAATACATAAGGTTCCCATGATCTCTAACACTGATACAGAGTCAGGTCATGCTTCCCTGAAAACTGTTTTGCTTATATAAACAAATTTGATTGTCTAGATACGTGTGACAGTTTCTAATGTTTCTTTCTGAATAAAACAGTTTCCTAAACACACCAAACTGACCCCCACATCATACATGGTCATTTTAGGCTTACCAAGTTTACATGCAGGAACTAATTCTAGCTCTCTGAGCGACTGGCACTGAAGAGGATTAAATTGTACTTACTGGCAGCTCTGCTGTGTCCTGCACCCACTTCTGCTCCAAGTCACTCTTTTATTGCCATGTGATGGTTTACACACTGAATTCTTATATCAGCATCTGAGTTGAGTGTGGGAGTTAATCACTGCCTTTCTCTAATATGCTCATAAAAATTGATCCAATAGGCATTTCATACCACTGAAGTTTCACATGAAATCAATTCCTGGTGTCAAATGTTGTAAGTCAAGAGAGGTTAATTAAACCCACATGATAATCATACTAGTCCATTTAATGTAATTCTTTATCCTTTCCAACTGTGCAAATATTCTGTTTTCCTGATGATGAATAAACAATACACAGAGTACTATCACAACAGAGCCAGTGTAATAGACTAGTGGTAGGCAGATCTGTAGAAGCATGCATTCTGGAACCAAACAATAAAGGGTCTGGTTCTGTACATTAACCCAGGAGAGTTACTCAACATCTCTATACATGTCTCCCCCTATGTTAACTTGGGGATGGTAATAGTCCCCAGTCAGCAGATTATTATGAGAAGGTACTAATATAACCAGAGCACCTAGAACAATGCCTGGCACATACTAAGTGTTCAATAAACGTACCAGTAGCAGCAGTAGTGGTAGTGATAAGAAAAACAAACAAACAAACACCAAAGGTCAGAATTTTCTCATGAGATATAGAAGAAAGCTTATTTGGAAATACAATTGTCTTTTCCATCTATTTGCATACATGTATGGATAAACACTGCCTGTAGCTTCATTTTCTAATATGAAAAGGTTAATAATACATAATACACAATTCATGAAACACATACTAAAAACTCCAACTCAAGCAATCCTCCTGTATATGACATCCTGAGATAAATAATTTTGATTTTCATAAATAAAATAGGAACCTTTTCTATAGATTACTTCAAGACTTACAGCTATAGTAAGCAAAAAATTTTAAAAGAAATAATCTAGTTTAAAAACAGGCAGAAAATATGAATAGATGTTTTTCCAAGGAAGACACATGGATGGCCGAAAGACACATGAAAAGAAGCTTAACATCACTCATCATCAGGCCAATACAAATCAAAACTATGATGAGATACCACCTTACACCTGTCAGAATGGCTAAATTAAGGAAGGTTTTATGCAATGACTTCTGTGCCAGCTTCTTGCCTCATTAATTATATTGAAATTCTGCAGACTGCACACAACAGGATATTTTAAAACTAGAATTGCTACTTATAGGAGGAGTTCAGATTCCATAAATATTTCCAGCCTGACTTACAAAGTGCATGTATGATTTCTGGGGTAGAAGTGAACATTAAAGGTGGTAGTAAATTAATCATCTTTATATCTTCAGCAGCACACTACCTCACCCAACAAACACATGAAAATCTGTTTTTGGTTTTGAAGGCACCTAAAGAAAATTTTATAATATGCCTGAGAAAAACACTACAGCTTCAAACAAATCAAACTGCTATTAGATCCTACTCATACCTAATCTAAACCCTTTGTGCTTGACTATTAACCTACCTCATCTTGCTTAGTCTTCTGTCTTAAATTCAGGAAAAGCTGGGCAACATCATTTTAATCATGAGACCCACCCCAAAACAGTTTGTTGCTTTATTTCATGGCTAACTTAAGACAGACTTCTGAAATGTAAATAAATATAATATTTTAAAATACTTTTAAATACCACCACTACCTTCTCTATTAGCACTTAGGAATCTACAAAACAATGTATGTCTCATTTGACCTTCGCATGAGCTAAGCCATGATCGCTGCCCAATTTAAAGAAACTCAGAGAAGCCAAGTGACTTACGTAAATACACTTAACCTGTAAGTGACAAAACCAGGACTCATCCCCACCCAGATAACTGGTTTCTGAGCTTGTTATCTTTCTACTAAACCTTGTCATCTTTCTACTAAACCTTGTCATGCCTATGTTATGCAAATCATCAAAGAGAATTGATTACATAGAATGTCAGTAATTTTAAAGTCTTCATATTGGTTTTCTTTAATAATCCTTAATATATCCTCAATTCTCCTTGTAAGTTTATATGTAAGCCTCACATAAGATAGAATGGAATAGAGTGGAAAGTGAAGTAGATCCATATTACCTCAGGAAACAGGAAAAGCTTGCTCTCAGGATTTGGCACTTTTTGTTTTAAGCAATATTGTAGGAGAAAGGGGAAGATGGTGGAGGAATAAGGGACCCTAGTTTCATCTGGTCCCTAGAATCCTGCTAGAGAGCTATCAAATCACTCTGAAAACCTGTGCACTCAACCAGAGATCTAAGAAAGGAATCGCTACAATTCTAAAATAGAAAAGCAACCCTTTTGGGCAAAGTAGGAGGTGCATTGAAGTGAAGCTGAGGCCATATATTAGGAGATAAACTGGAGCAGGAGGGAGCCTCCTTAAACCAGCTACCAGAAAGTGATATAGCAGCAGAAAGCAAAATCAGAACTTTTAGAAATCTGCTCTGGTGAGGCATGGCCATGCTTGAAAGACACTCAAGTGGCGAAGCAGGGCAGAATTCTAGGTGGGACAGTATGGTCTCGGGACCCCTGGGGTTATAGGAAGAACAAGATTGACTGAGTATGGCAGAGTTTGCAAGCACCAGAACAGGGAAGCTGGTTGCAATCAGCAAGCCCAGGAGTGGGCTCAGCTCAGTGTTTCCATAAACAATCAGGCTACTGCTCTCCGAGCAGGGGCCCAGCAAGCATCAGAACCAAGGTTTGACCCTCCTTCCTTCCCCAGGGAAGAGGGACATGGGTGTGCGCTGCAGGAGGCTGCAAAGTTGGCAGACTCCAAACAGCGTCAGGTGCCTGAGATAAAAATGCTTGGTCACAGGCTGGGTGAACACAGTGCGGACAGAAACCAAGGAGATAGGAGTGATTTGCTGCTTTTCCCTGAGGGCACTTGAGGAGTGGGGCCACCATCTTTCAGCTCTGGGGCTTGAGATTGGGGATGCGGCCATTTTTATTTTTATCCTCTAAAGGAGCACAGGAAACCTTCAGGGAACAAAAGCCACATAGAGCAATGTGGAGCCACTTACTTAGCCCTGACCCCCTGGCAAGGGCGGTGCAGTTCTGCCCGGGGCAAAGAAACCTGAAATTCAGTGCAACAGGCCCCTTCCCCAAGAAGATCAGCTGGAACATCTGGCTAAGACCAAGTGTACTGCTCAATGAGAACTGTAAAACTCCAACACCAGGGGTAAAATAGAATATAGAATTCGGGGGGGTTTCCTCATAATTCTATAGTCTTTCAATTTTAATTTCTTTTCTTTTTCCTTTTCAACTAATTTCTTATTTTACTAACTCTTTTAAGTCTTTTTTATTTTTTGTTTTTGAAATTATATTCTATTCTTTCATTGTATTTAATTTTATTTTTATATATGTATGTTTTTCTTTCTTTATAATTTTGGGATATAGTTTCTCCTAACAGGACAAAATACACCCAGAATCAAGTGCATTATTGCTCTGTTCTGTTCATCTGTCTGATAATATTCTTTCTCTTTTTATTTCTTTTTAAGTCCTTTTTTAATTTTCAATTTTTACAGTTACATTCAATCCTTTCATTGTATTTTATTTGTGTTTGTGTGTATATATATATATGTTTTCCTTTCTTTATAATTCTGGGCTCCGGTTTTCTAACAGACCAAAAATACACTCAGGATCTAGTGTATCTAGTGTATTGCTTTGTTTTGTTCACCTGTCAGATTATATTCTCTTTTTTTTTTTTCTTCTCAGTTTCTTTTCTCTTCTGATTTGTTTAGTGTATAATTCTCTGAGGTCACTGTTGCTATTTTATTATTTTCTTCTCTCATTCTTCCCTGGACAGAATAATAAGATGGAAAAAACTCCCCTCTAAAAAGAAAATAAGAGGCAGTACTGACTGCCAGACACCTAACCTGTATGAATATAAGATGATGGAACTAGAGTTCAGATTAATGATTATAAGCATACTAGCTGGGTTTGAAATAAGCTTAGAAGGCACTAGAGAACTGTTTTCTGGAGAAATAAGAGAACTAAGATCTAATCAGGTCAAATTCAAAAAGGCTATTAATGACATGCAATAAAAAATGGAGGCTCTAACTGCTAGGAGAAATAAGGCAAAAGAGAGAATTAGTTATATAGATGACAAAATGGAGAATAAAGATGCTGAGAAAAAGAGAGATAATTACTGGATCACAAGGGGAGAATTCAAGAGGTAAGTGATACCATAAAGTGAAACAGTGTTAGAATAATTGGGGTCTCAGAAGAAGAGGAAAAAGAGTTGGGGGGGGCATATATTAAAGCAAATTATAGCTGATAGCTTCCTTAATCTGAGGAAGAACACAGGCATTCAAGTCCAGAAGGCACAGAGAACCCCCCTCAAAATAAATAAAAATAGGTAAACACCTTGACATATAATAGTGAAGCTTGCAAATTTCAGAGACAAAGAACAAATCCTGAAAGTAGCTCAGGAGAGTTCCTTAACCTACAAGGGTAGAAACATAAGATGAGCAGCACACCTATACACAGGCAGGCAGACCAGAAAGGACTGGCTTGATATATTTAGGGTGTTAAATGAGAAAAATATGCAGTCAAGAATGCCTTACCCAGCAAGGCTGTCATTCAGAATAGAAGGAGAGATAAAGAGCTTCCAGGACAAACAGAAACTAAAAGGATTTGTGATCACTAAAGCAGTTCTGCAAGAAATATTAAATATTAAAGGAGATGATTCAAGCAAATACAGAGCCCAAAAGTAACACAGACCAGAAAGGAACAGAGACAATATCCAGAAACAGTGACTTTACAGGTAACACAATGACACTAAATTCATATCTTTCAACAGTTTCTCTGAATATAAATGGGCTAAAAGCCCCAATCACAAGACACAGGGTATCAGATTGGATGAAAAAAAACAAGACTCATCAATATGCTGTCTGCAAGAGACTCATTTTAGACCCAAAGACACCTCCAAATTGAAAATGAGGGGGTAGAAAACAATTTACCATGCTAATGGACATCAAAAGGAAGTGGGGTTGGCAATCCTTATATCGGACAAATTAGATTTTAAACCAAAGACTTTAAAAGAGGTGAAGAAGGACACTATATCATACTTAAAGGGTCTGTCCAACAGAAAGATCTAACAATAGTAATTGTACATATTTATGCCCCTAACATGGGAGCAGTCAATTATATGAACCAATTAACAACAAAAACTAAAGAAACACATTAATAATAACATAATAATAGTAGGGGACAATAACATTCCACCTACAGCAATGGATATCTAAGCAGAAGATTAACAAGGAAACAATGAGCCAGATGGACTTCAAAGATATATTGAGCCTTCCATCCTAAAGCAATAGAATACACATTCTTCTAGAATGCACATGGAACATTCTCAGAACAGATCACACACTAGGTCAGAAGTCAGGTCTCAACCAGTACCAAAGATTAGGATCATTCCCTATATACTTTCAGACCACAATGCTTTTACACTTGAACTCAATCACATGAGGTAATTTGGAAAGAACTCAAATACATAGAGGTTAAAGAGCATCCTATTAAGAAATGAACAGGTCAACCAGGCAATAAAAGAAGAATTTTTAAAATTCTTGGAAACAAGTTAAAATGAAAACACAACTGTTTAAACCCTTTGGGAGGCAGCAAAGGCAGTCCTAAGAGGGAAGTATATAGCAATGTGAGCCTTTCTCAAGAAATAAGAAAGGTTTCAAATACGCAACCTAACCTTACATGTTAAAGAGCTGGAGAAAGAACAGCAAATGAAGCCTAAATGCAGCAGAGAAGAGAATTCGTAAAGATTAGCACAGAAATCAATGAAATAGAAACCAAAAGAACAGTAGATCAATGACACCAGGAGCTGGTTCTTTGTAAGAATTAATAAGATCAACAACCCCCTGGCCAGATTTACCAAAAAGAAAAGAGAAAGGACCCAAAGAAATAAAATCAGAATGAAAGAGGAGTGATCAGAACCAACACCAAAGAAATACAAACAATTATAAGAACATATTATGAGCAACTACATGCCAAGAAATTAGGCAGTCAGTAAGAAATGAATGCATTCCTAGAAATGTAAAAGCTACCAAAACTAAAACAGGAAGAAACAAAACCTGAACAGACCCATAACCAGCAAGGAAATTAAAACACTAATCAAAAATCTCCCAACAAAAATAGTTCAAGGCAGATGGCTTATCAGGGGAATTCTACCAAACATTCAAAGATACCTATTCCTCTGAAGCTGTTTCAAAAAATAGAAATGGAAGGAAAACATTCTAACCTTTCTTTGAGGCCAGAATTACCTTGATCCCAAAACCAAAGACCACACTAAAAAGGAAAATTACAGACCAATATCCCTGAAGAACATGTATGTAAAAATTCTCACCAAGATACTAGTCAATAGGATCCAAAAGTACATTAAAAGGATCCACCACAAACAAATGGGATTTATTCCTGGGCTACAAGAGTGGTACAACATCTACAAATCAATCAGTGTGATAAACCACATCATTAAAAGAAAGGACAAGAACCATAAGATCCTCTCAATAGATAGAGAAAAAGCATTTGACAAAGTAGCATCCTTTCTTGCTAAAACTCTTTATAGTGTAGGGATGGAGGGAACAGACCTCACTCAATATCATAAAAGCCATATACAAAAATCCCACAGTGAATATCATTCTAAAAAAAACTAAAAGTTTTTCCCCTAAAGTCAGAAACATGGCAGACATATCCACTATCACCACTGCTGTTCAACACAGTACTAGAAGCCCTAGTCTCAGCAATCAGACAACAAAAAGAAATAAAAGGCATCCAAATTGGCAAAGAAGTCAAACTTTCACTCTGCAGATGATATGATACTTTATGTGGAAAACCCAAAATACTTCACTAAAAAATTGCTAGATCTCATACAGGAATTCAGCAAAGTGGCAGGATATAAAATCAATGTACAGAAATCAGATGCATTTCTATACACTAACAATGAGACAGAAGAAAGAGAAATTAGGGAGTCTATCCCATTTCAAATAGCACCAAAAAACATAAGATACCTAGGCATAAACATAACCAAAGAAGCAAAGGAACTATACTCAGGAAACTATAGAATACTCATGAAAGAAACTGAGGAAGACACAAAGAAATGGAAAAATGTTCTATGCTCATGCATTGTAAGAACAAATGTTGTTACAATGTCTATGCTACCTAGAGCAATTTATACACTCAATGCAATCCCTATCAAAATACTATCAAGTTTTTTCAGAGAGCTGGAACAAATAATCCTAAAATTTGTATGGAACCAGCAAAGACCCTGAATAGCCAAGGAATGTTGAAAAAGAAAACCAAAGCGGGAGGCATCACAATTCTGGACTTGAAGCTCTATTACAAAACTCGAATCATCAAGACAATATGGTACTGACACAGAAAAAGACACATAGATCAATGTAATAGAATAGAAAACCCAGAAATAGACCCTCAACTCTATAGTCGACTAATCTTTGATAAAGCAGGAATGATTATCCAATGGAAAAAAATAGTCTCTTCAACAAACGGTGTTTGGAAAATTGGACAGCAACATGCAGAAGAATGAAACTAGGCCATATCCTCACACCATACACAAAAACAGACTCAAAATGGATGAAAGACCTAAACGTGAGACAGTGATCCCTCAAAATCCTAGAGGAGAAGGCAGGCAGCAACCTCTTCCATATCAGCCATGGCAACTTCTTGCCAAAGGCAAGGGAAGCAAGGGCAAAAATGAACTATTGGGATTTTA